>NC_057799.1:265499471-265520590 GCF_018294505.1 Triticum aestivum | reverse complement strand
CCTTGTTGATACCGATGCATATGTAGATAGTTCTGATGTAAGTCTTGCTGGGTACATTTGTACTCACGTTTGCTTATTTTATGTTTTGCAGAGAGACGACAGTCTCGCTAGTAGTTCCGTGTGGACTTCGACGTTTAGCTTGTTACCTCAGCTACGATCTTGTGCCCTCGGCAGGATCTGGTAGATAGTCAGGCTTCTCAGCCTTTTTCATTTGTAGATGTCTGTACTCAGACATGTTAAGCTTCCGCATGTGCTTTGCTTTGTATGCTCTGAATGTTGGGTCATGAGACCCATGTTTGTAATACCTGGCTCTTCGGAGCCTAATGAATAAATACTCTGAGTCGTAGAGTCTTGTTGTGATGCCATGTTGTATTTGCACATATCGAGCATATTGTGTGTATGATTGAAATGCTTGGTATGTGTGGGATCCGACAATCTAGTTGTCTATCCTTAGCAGCCTCTCTTATGGGGAAATGTAGTCTAGTGCCTCCTTGAGCCATAGTAGTCCGCTACAGCCCGGTTCACCGGAGTCCTGCTAGCCCAGCACTACTGCTCTGGACACTTGACTGGCCGGCATGTGTTTCATATCGTTCCTGTGTCTGTCCCTTCGGGGAAATGTCACGCGGTGACATCCGGAGTCCTGCCTAGCCTGCTACAGCCCGGGTTCCCGGAGTCCTGTTAGCCCAGTGCTACAGTCCGGATTCGCACGCTGCTGACCGACACGTTCGATGTTGATTCATGTATGCCTGTCCCCATACGTTAGTGCCGCTTTGGGTTCACGACTAGCCATGTCGGCCCGGGTTCTCTGTCATATGGATGCTAGCGACATTGTCATATACGCGAGCCAAAAGGCGCAAACGGTCCCGGGCCATGGTAAGGCGACACCCGTGGGAGTACCGTGCGTGAGGCCGCAAAGTGATATGAGGTGTTACAGGCTAGATCGGTGTGACTTGGAATCGGGGTCCCGACATACTAAGAATAAAAAATTCAAAAATTCCATGTTGGATTTACCTTGATGGCTCAAATATGATGAGGGAACTTGGATTTTCAAAAAGAATTGCAAGTGAACTATAAAACACTAACATCGTTTAGCTCACAAAAACATAGATGAAAAACACTACAGAACCTAAACTATGAAAAGGTTTGGTGGATTCAACATTTAGCTCACCTTAGGCCATACGAGGCTACAGTTTTGAGACAGGCAGTCAAAACGCAGGCTGGGACTGCACCATATGATCATTTTAAGAAGTATTTCTTTCTTATGAAGGCAGACAATCTTTAGGCTACAACTCATTTTACTATGCAATAATAATAAAATCTAACTAGATAGAAGTATATTTCACCATTTCAGGTTCTGGCACCTACAAAGGTTAATGTAATTGAATGGCTATCTTAATAGCTAAAAAACTAAAATACAACAATCAATGAGCGACTCAATGTAACATCACATTCATTCAGGATATAAGCATGCTTGTACAGAGATAACCAGATAGCTCCTCAAACCAAGTAGAACATCACATAGTAGCCAGCCAATTGATTGTACTATATCTATAAGATAGTAGCCCTGAAACATCAATTCAGCTCCAATTCTTAACAAAGTTATCTAAAGTGAATATTAAAAAAATGGAATTGTTGACAAGAAGATTATTTCCTTGACAACACCTAATTTCCTGGCAGAGAAATATCAAAAGAAAACACAATATGTGCACGTAATCTGACATATATGCAGCAGCCAATGTTTATTTTCTAGTTTAGTTAGATACTAAATGTAAGGTGAAACGTCCCATTATACAAGGAAGGATTAATGAACCAGGCAAAGTAAAGAAGCAAAAAAGAAATTTCTCAAAATGCTTCTGAATAGTTTTTTTAGACTATCCTTGCTCAACAACTAAACACTGATGTTGACTTATTTAGTGAAGCTTGTAGCTTCTTTTTCAAGTGTATCTCTTCAGCAACTGAGCTCTTTTTCCTGCAGGCCATGATTCTTTTTAACAAAACACAGGAGGGCTGCCCTTCCAACAATAGAAAAACATTATATCATACAAAAACTTGCCAAGAGCAAGCGCAAGAGAAAAAAACACTAAGCCAATTACTCCAAGAGGAAAAAAGAACTACTCAAATAGTCAAACCTGTCCTCAACCAACACACCAGCTGCCTAATGGAAACAGCAGAACTGTGCATTGATCATTGCCAAACTACAGTTAAAAGTTATTACTCGGTCAAGTAGAAAGAATAAAGAATAAGAGACTGGAAAGATTATACAGTTTTTCGAGCTATCAAAAGACTTCATGTTTACAATGATCACAAATTGTCAGAAAACTCACAAGCAGCTCAAAAAGAATTGACAGGGTCGTAAGAGGAGGGGCTATTGTATTTCACAAAAACTCACCTGTTCCACTCAGGCACTCAGACCATACAACATTGTCAGAAAATCATTAAGGGGTATAAAACTGCTATGGTACTATATACTGTTATGTTGCACCGGTAGCTATATAGATTGAAAGGTGGCACGCCTAGGGATGGCTCTAGCGATATAATTTCTACTGCAAAACTAATGACATAATTATCCTAGTTTTTATGTGAAAATTAATGATGACACACAAGCAGCTCAAAATTGATAGGATTCCTACAAGTACGTGAGTTATTTAGTTCCAACTCCCACATGAGGTATATCTACTTTAAATCAAAACATAGATGACAGGGAAGACAAATGCAATGTAAGCAGAAATCAATCACATCACTGTAGCCCACACATCATTTTTTTATCTCTAGAAGGAAATGTTAGCAGCACCTCCAGAATCATTATTGAGTACATAGTAACAGACTAATGATGTTTGGAGTAGCTAATAGATACAGTAAGTATGGCCTTCAGTGATAGGGCAAAAGCTTTTCTGAATAGTAGCATATGGTGCATCTGATGAAACAAAAGTACAACCAAACGGTAAACTTGAAATAACACTCTGCAAGCTCTGAAAATTAGAAATCCGACAAATAGGACTATTTGTTCTAGAAACAAATGGTGATGTGTGTACGACAAGAATGATTTTTTTTCAATAATTCAGTGCACGAATGATGAGAAAATGGTTTGATGACGTGAAGCAGCACATGAATCGACCAAAAATTCAACAACCGGGGGGGAGGGGGGCAAGATTCTACTACATGTACGACTGCTACGAACCAGATTGGGGACTGAAGCAAATGAAAATGATTGGGGCAGGCAAGTATGGCTACATAGTAGTACATACCCATGTAACCCACGTGATGACCGAATGATTAGTAGTAGAGCTCGAGGACGGTGGTTCTGGTTGCCTCTCGCTTGCCGGTCACGTTGTTAGCCACTCGGGTCCCTTCAACACCACCATCCGGAGAACCCAGATCCATCGGACATTAGACATTAGTCCAATTGGGAGCTCGTGGGGCACCTGAGCGAGAAGATTCGGGTCTGTCTCGACTGATTTAGCGGCATGCAACTGAATATGGAAGGATGGCTCTGGGGACGAGGAGGACGGATCCGAGGAGGCCGTGCTCGAGGAAGCTGTCGACCATGACGGCGGCACATCTCACCAGCGGTGCACACCAGGCCGCCCCAATCGCCCAGCGACCACCCCAGCGTCGACACCACGCCGCCGAGCAGCACGGCGCTCCGCGAGCAAAATCGCGCCGTGCCAAATCGCGGAGCACCACACCGCCGTATCCCTGCATGTTGTTCGCCGTCGATAATCTCGAACCGTTGGCAGCCTTTTTTTTAACTCAAGAAAAGAAAAGGACGTGGATGGGAGGTGGACGGGAACGTGGGCATATAAACGTAAAATTAGATAGATACCGGTGTAATTTTACAGCCTGGACGCTGGCCGGTGCGGCTTAGTGCGTGGCCTCCGGCTCGGTAGATGGACTAGGGTGAGAAATAAGTAATTCCTCACCCAGGGTGTCTAATAGAGTATCTATATATATATCTATATATATATATGTATATATATATATATATGTATATGTATATATATATATATACACACACATCACGTGCGCATTGGGTGATTTTTATTCTCCAGGTCATCTCCTTGACGTGAGGCCATCCCATAGATCGTAATTCCTCTCGCACGCGTCTCCATAGATCGTAATTCTTCTCGCACGCGTCCCCAGCTTCATGCTGCCAACAGCCTATACAACATATCTCATTGTCCGCAGCGGATAGCCCCTTCCATCGCTTCCGTCAGGAACGGGTTGCCGTCGTTTCCGACCAGCTCTAATCACACAGGTTTGGACAAATAGCTCCCCTGTAAAAGTAACAATCTCATAAGCATCGTCATACATATTCCTAACTATCTTTTTGATTTTGCAGTTCGATGACGAAGTCTTTCATGGCATACAAAACCTTTTGTCAGATCAATACTACCACTAGAGGAAAGGAAATAACAATCAAGGCAAGAGTATCAAGACTATGGGATTCCATACTGGTCAGTAATGGTGAAATACTTAGTCTAGACATGGTCCTTATTGATGAAGAGTTATTATGGTTCTCTCATAGAAATTGCATCCTTTCTTGAATTATTTTGATAATTTAGCTTCAATCTACATGCTAATTACAAATACAATTGAAGGGGACAATGTTGCATGGAGTTATCAATAAGGCATATATCGAAAAGTTAAGGTCATTTATTCAAGAAGGCAATGTGTACCTCGTTAAAAATGTGAGAGTCATTCCAGCAGCAGCAAAATTTCGACCTGTACAAAATGATATGATGATCAACTTCTTTCCCACAACAAATATAGAGGAAATTGAAGATAATGAAGACATTCCAAAGTATGGTTTCAACTTTTCAAGCATGAAGGTACTCTCCCCAAAAGTAAGCATTGACACTTTTCTCTCAGGTATGATATCATTGAACTTTTTATATACAGTATGCCATATTTTTTCATGTCATGTATAGAATGCCATCTAAATTCATGTGCTAACAGATGTTATTGGAGTTGCAACACACATAGGACCAATTGAAGAAACTAAAACATATCTTGGGGTCTCTAGAATCCGTGATATTTTCCTTCTAATCGAGTAAGCCAAAAAATACATCTTATTTGCAGCCAAGATGCTCATGTCATGTCTTCACAATTGTTTTACTCTTTGTTGACAGAGACCAGGAAGTGAAAGTTAGATTATGGGGTGACAAAGCTGATCTAATTGATGTGAAGTCAATAGGGAATGTCATTATAATTACATCAACAACATTGAGGAAATTTGGCAGTATGTCTTCTTTCAAATTTTAATCACTTATTTTATTATCTCTCTGCTTGGTTTTACATAGAAAAATTATTATTTGAACCACTATGCAGGATATTCTCTATCGTCAAATAGTGCAACTCAAGTTTTTATAAATTTAGATATTCCTGAGACTATGGATGTACAAAACAGGTAAGTGAAATTCCTACAAACATTGCCCTTTTAATGTCAATGTGAGTACTACCTACCCTGGCTCATATCTTTGTCTCCAAATAGCATTTGTTCCAAGGAAAAAATTATCAAAGAACTACATGTTGAGGAGAACCATCTAAAAGGTACACTGGAAGAGCAAATGCGCTACAATAGAAAAACTTTAGAAGAGTTAAATGGCATTCTGTTAGATTCATCAAATCAGGTTCGTAATCCAGCGATAATAATGAATTGTTTTCTCCCACTCATAAGCATAGATATATTTATATTTACTCTACAGGGAAGGATATTTACCGTGAAAGCAGTAATTAATGATGTTTATACAAGATATGGTTGGTACTACATATCATGCAGCGAAAATAATTGCAGGAAGCTACTTCAAAAGAGAATTGATTGCTACTATTGTACCGAATGCGATAGGAAAGCTCAACCCAAACCACGGTAAAGAGTTTAACAGATATCTACCTTAATAGTTTTAATAGAATTTTTTTAAATAAATTCATTACATATTTTGCAGATATAAGATTAAGCTTCAAATCAGTGATTCGACTGCATCTGCATCTTGCGTACTTTTTGAAAAAGAAGCTCAACAATTAATTCATGAGTCGGCAGAAAACATGGTTGCATCAATTTGTAACGAAAGTGACAAGCTTCCAAAACCAATCCAAGAGATTTGTGGTCAGACTGTAATTTTTCAGTTTAGATTGACAGACTACAATTTCACCAGTTGTAGACCAGACTACACAGTCTCAAGACTATTCTTTCTAGACACCGGTAGTTCATCTTTGAAGAGTGACAACAATGAAACGATATGATATTTACTGATTTTCCTGCATTCCATTATATTTCTCAAAGTTAATATTTGCGTCAAAAATTGAAACAAAATGAAAAATAACAACATTCCTAATTATCTGTAGATTACACTCCCTTATACATCATCTATTTCATAATATACCATATTTTAGACACAATGGAACTGACCTGATCTTTTGATGCTTTTGTAGAGTAAGCCGAAGAATTTTTCAAAAGCTGGTGTCATTAAACCTGGGGTAGATGAAGAGAGTCAATCTGTTCAAATACATGATAAAAACAATGATGAAATATGCAAAAATAAAAGTACAAGGTGGAGAAAGCTGAAACGCTATGAAGATTCTAACGAGAAGATAACTATTGTCACTTGATCCTCCAAAAGATGAAGGTATTCAAAAAATATATGGAGTTCCTCATTCAAAAAATCATATTTCAAGACAAACAAATTGGACTAACTCTCTTATTATATCTAGGGTAACTTGAAGAAATTTCCAAAAGGTGTCATCATTAAAAAGGAACCAAAAGAAAATATTTTAGATGATATACACGAAGACAGTGGTGATGAAGAAGAAGAAGAATACAGAGTGATAAGAAGGAGTACAAGAATTAAGAGACAAGTTGTTGTTCTTGAGGACGATGAAGACTCAGAAGAGCAATTCAACACCCAAAAAAAAAGCGCGAAAGCATGCACAATGCCTTGATGATAAACAACAACCTTGCAGATCACGACGGGGCAGGAAGAAATAATTTGTAATATTTAGAATTCGATTGTTAGAATACGAACTATAGATCTTTAGTACTTGATGACTATGTAAAATTTTCATATTTTTTCTATCATGTTATATAACCGAATATTCATTCATATACTCCCTGGCCATGCATGAATCAAGTTGAGATAGTTATCAACCATTAATTAATTTCAGTTCGAATAGTTTCTTACTGAACTCATGTATGAAAATGGTAACCACTATATATTGTTGTACTCACTGATGGGGTAGTGTAAAGAAGAGGAAGGGCAATGTCAGGTTTTGCCGTCCGGTGTAAAAATGGCTACCTACAAAGGCGATGGCGACACAACATGATGATGTGCGAGGCAGGACGAGACCGCTGCCTACTCGATTCTTAATGCACCCAACTTATTTTAGCATAAATTCCTTCAGTTAGACCCATGTTTGCAACCCCAAGAGTGGCCAAACAATAAAGACACAGGCCACTTTCCCAATTTCCTACTTGCATTACCCTTTTGACTATGTGTGAAGACAAGTTTACTACTAAAAGTTTGCTTTTTCATACCACTGATTTCATTTTTCCGAAAGTTTCTTCAAATGAATGTTTACAATCATGACAAATAGTCAAACATGATTACTTTTTATTTAAAAAAGGCATATATGACATTTCCCAATCGAAGAGACACCATCGTCGACAGAAGCATGACTAATTATAGACATTTTGATCTAACAAAAGGTAGTAACATTTTCCCCCAAAAAAAGAAAAGGTAGTAAAAATGAAAAAAAAAAAACCAAAGCCACACGGACAAATTAACATATTAATTTTTTTTACCAAAATAAGCAACTTCATTTTGTGCGGCCGGCTAATCAAACTATAAAAATAATATAATCGTGTGCCACCAGAATATATCTAAAAAGGAACGAGCAGGTTGTTTCTATTATTAGGAATGACCATGGGACACGGCTTGGTATTATATTATTTAATACAGTCCAGAATAAACAAGACCTGCAGAGTCCAACTCGAACACAACTTCCTTTATATAAGGGCATGCATACACACGATTTACACATAAACGATCCGGAGCTTCCGCGTCTTCAAACGATCCAGGGCTTGCAAAGACACGGAATAAAGAGAAAAAAGAGGTATGATCGGCTTTTTAACATATTACTTCATGCCTACTCTCGATGATGTTGTTTCTATTAAGTATTAATTTCTATGATTTTACTAAAACCTTCACTAGGTGCGAAGAAGACACATAAGTCATCTGTTGTTTCAGAGGGTCGATCTGAAATTGACAAACCCATAAGCACTAGCCTCGCCCACCATGTCAAATAATCATGTGCCTGTGATCCAAAAGGGGGATAAAAACGCCAAAAGGTAGAATAGATAATAGTGACCATGTCTATTGCAAATAATGGTGTTCGACATATGATTTTTAGCAATATTCGAGCTATTTCCTTTCCATATTTGAAGTAAAGAGTTCAGATAGTGCCTTGCAGCAAAACCAATTTGAGTTTATATTTAAACTATTTCTAATAAGACTACATACCATTTGCAGGGATATCATCTTGGGGAAAAAAGACAAATTACCTGACGAAAATAAGGTACAAACTTTACTACAACACTTCTATCCTATTCTTATAACAATGTTCCATGCACCCTTGAATATATTGACCTGACTATCCGAATAAAATTTTCAGCAAATTAGAGTGGAAGGGAACAACCTGTATGTTATGACACAATTTACTGCCTCTAGCACATCTACAGTCTAACTAACAAATGAAAAAGCATTACATTATAATGCAAATAATATATGAAAAAAATGAACGCAGACAAGCTAGGACAAAGCAAAGTCAATCTCCAAACCAAACAAAAGAAAGCAAGCGTCAGAAGTTATTAAGCATGATTGGTGACCAGTCGGATATTCATGCCCAACAAGACAGCCTACACCATCAGAATGAAAGGTACTGGCTTGCATTATACATTATTACTTATTAATAAACAAGAAAATAGCTCAATACATGTACCTATAAAAATAACTGATCATGAAATAAATATATTACATGTTATTCACATGCGTATATACATCCACTGCCGTTGTAGCTTGCCAGGAGAGTAAAATGGTAATTGTTAGAGTTATAATATAAGTCATGTATACCCCTTTGTATTTATCCCGTTGTATAAGGGGTTTCCTGCATATTTACCACACCTGTACATGTATATATATCGGCCTATGGCCTCATGGGAATACAAGTTGCTTATTCCTAACATGGTATTAGAGCTAGGTCAATTTTTTGCACGCTGCAACTCGTGCTATTGATCCGTCCCGATCGCGTCCGGCTCGTCTTCCTCCCGCTCGAAGCCGCCGTCGCCGTGGCTGCTCCCGCTCGAAGTCAGCCGCCGCCCTCCCGCTCCCGCAGCTGCTGACGCCGCCGAAGCTCCCTCCCGCCGAAGCTCCCTCCCGCTCTCCCGCCGAAGCTCCCTCCCGCTCGCAGTCGGCCGCCGCCGAAGCTCTCCCCGTGCTCGGCCACCGCGACCCGCGGGATTTCGTGCTCTCCCTCGCGCGCCCCCGCACCGCGCTCTCTCTGCCCAGATCTGCCAGGAGCCCCTCACGCCAGGCGCCGTTGTTCGCCCCTCCCGCCCGGACTCGTGGTCACGCATCCACTTCCGGCGGCCGCCGTTCGCGGTGGTCTCCCGTGGTCTTCCGCCTGCCGTCTGATTACGGGTCTCTCCTAAAAAAAAATGTCTGCTACATCGGGCTATGTCTCTGTCCCTCGCTGTCCGGTGATCTTCGATGGTACTAACTACACCGAGTTCGCTGGCTTCATGCGCATTCACATGCGTGGCATCCGTCTCTGGGGTGTTCTTTCTGGCGAGGTCTGCTGTCCGCCACGTCCGGTTCCTCCGGTGGCCCCTACTCCGCCGACTCCACTGGTTCTTCCTACGGATGCTAATCAGGCCGCCAAGGATGCGGCTAAGATTGCTGATGAGGCTGCTGATCGTGCCTATGATGAGAGGGCTTTGGCTTATGAGGAGGCTCTTCAGACGTATCATGGTGCTTTGTCTGTTTACACTCAGTGGCTTGATGATGATGCTCGTGCTGCAGCTGTTCTCACTGCTAGTGTTCTGCCTCAGTTTGCTTCTGAGTTTCTGGGTCTTCCTACTGTCTTCCAGATGTGGACCTGCCTTCGTCAGCGCTATGAGCCCTCTGGTGATGCCTTATATCTTTCTGTGGTTCGTCAGGAGCATGCTCTTCAGCAGGGTGACTCTACTGTTGATGACTTTTATGCACAGAGTTCTGCTATCTGGCGCCAGCTTGATTCTCTCCGCAGTGCTGGTTGTCGTACTTGCCCCTGCTGCCAGGCTGTCCAGGCCGATTTGGAGTTTCATCGCGTCTACGAGTTCCTGTCTCGGCTCCGTAAGGAGTTTGAGCCCCGGCGTGCTCAGTTGTTTGCTCGTGGCCGTATTTCTCTCATGGAGGCGCTTTCAGAGATTTGTGCTGAGGAGACTCGCCTACGTGGTGCTGGTTTGCTGGAGGTTCCCTCTGTGCTCGCTACTCGGGTTTCTTCCACTCCACCTGCTGCACAGCCCCATTCTCGCTCGAGTGCTCCGCCGCTCTTGCCCACTCCTTCTGGAGGCTCAGGTCGGCCCCGTTCACATTGTGACTACTGCAACAATGATGGTCATATTGAGTCCCAGTGCTACACAAAGCGGAAACACCTGCGCAAGGCGCGATCATCCTCCTCCGGGACTTCGTCATCTCCCTCGCCAGCTTCAGCCATTGCTTTGACTGAGCAGGATATTCTGAGACTTAAGCGTCTGCTCGCGGCTTCAGGTTCTTCCTCGACGGGTACTGTTGGTTCTGTGACTGATGCTTCCCGCACTGAGCACCCGCCCTCTACACAGTCAGGTACATCCCCATGGGTTCTGGATTCTGGAGCTTCTTTTCATATGTCTTCTCATTCTTCCGCTTTGTCTTCTCTTCGCTCGCTGGATTCTCCTGTTCATGTCTTCACTGCTGATGGTACTCCACTTTCTGTTGCTAGTAGAGGCCATCTTTCCACTCCTTCTTATTCTGTTCCTGATGTTGCTCATGTTCCTCGACTTACCATGAATCTGTTTTCTGCCGGTCAACTTACTGATTCTGGTTGTTGTGTCATCCTTGATGTTGACTCTTGTTCTGTCCAGGATCGTCGCACGCACACTCTGGTTGGGGCTGGCCCTCGCCGCCGTGATTCTCAGGGTCTTTGGGAGTTGGACTGGCTTCATGTTCCTTCCGCTGCCACCACCATCGCCAGTCCCTCCGCTGTTGTCACCTCTGTTACTGGTTCCTTCAAGCAGTGGCATCATCGACTTGGTCATCTGTGTGGTTCTCGGTTATCGTCTTTAGTTCGTCGAGGTCTTCTGGGGTCTGTCTCAGGAGATGTCTCTTTAGAGTGTCAGGGTTGTCGTCTTGGCAAGCAGATTCAGTTACCATATTCCCATAGTGAGTCAGTGTCTAAGCGTCCTTTCGATTTAGTCCATTCTGATGTATGGGGTCCGGCTCCTTTCGCTTCGAAAGGTGGTCATAAATACTATATTATTTTCATCGATGATTTTTCTCGTTACACATGGCTTTATTTCATGACTTCACGTAGTGAGGTGTTGTCTATTTATAAGCGTTTTGCTGCCATGGTTCATACTCAGTTCTCTTCACCCATTCGTGTTTTTCGTGCTGACTCCGCTGGTGAGTATATCTCTAAGATGTTGCGTGGTGTCCTTGCTGAGCAGGGTACTCTTGCCCAGTTCTCTTGTCCTGGTGCTCATGCTCAGAATGGCGTGTCTGAGCGCAAGCATCCTCACCTTCTTGAGACGGCTCGTGCCATGATGATCGCCGCCTCTCTTCCGCCTCATTTTTGGGCCGAGGCTATCTGCACTTCCGTCTATCTCATCAACCTTCAGCCATCTGCTGCCTTGCAGGGTGGTGTTCCTTTTGAGCGTCTTTTTGATCGTTCTCCCGATTATTCGATGCTTCGCTTGTTTGGTTGTGTTTGCTATGTTCTTCTTGCCCCTCGCAAACGCACCAAACTGACCGCTCAGTCTGTTGAGTGTGTCTTCTTAGGCTACAGTGATGAGCATAAGGGCTATTGTTGTTGGGATCCTGTCGGTCGTCGGATGCGTATCTCTCGAGACGTGACTTTTGATGAGTCTCGTCCTTTTTACCCACACCCATCTTCCTCGTTTTTTTTCCGTGGAGGATATCTCTTTCCTCACTTTTCCTGACTCCCCTATCACTCCCGTCGCGCCTGTGCCTATTCGTTCCACTCCCTCTGCTTCTCCACCCCTCGTCGATTCGCCGCCACCATCTTCCCCGGTCTCCTCACCTAGCATGTCACTGGATTCTACACCTTCATCTCCGGTGACTTCTTCGTCGTCACCCCCTGATTCTACCTTGGTGATTCCTCCTTCTCTTGTTCCATCTCTTCCTCAGCATTACACTCGTCGTTCACGACCTGTGGATGCTTCCTTGGATGAGTCGTCCTCTTCCTCTCAACCTACTTTTGGCTTGCGTTCTCGTCCTCGTCCGCCTATTGATCGCTTTGGATTTCCCACCGCTGGTGCTGCTGTTCTTGAGCCGACTTCTTACCGTCAGGCTGTTGTTCATCCTGAATGGCAGTTTGCGATGGCAGAGGAGATTGCTGCTCTTGAACGCACTGGTACCTGGGATCTTGTTTCTCTTCCTCCCGGAGTCCGTCCCATCACTTGTAAGTGGGTCTACAAGGTTAAGACTCGCTCCGATGGTTCTCTTGAGCGTCACAAAGCTCGTCTCGTGGCTCGTGGTTTTCAGCAGGAGCTTGGTCGTGATTATGACGAGACTTTTGCTCCTGTGGCCCATATGACCACTATTCGTACACTTCTTGCCGTTGCCTCTGCACGCCACTGGTCTATATCTCAGCTTGATGTTAAGAATGCCTTTCTTAATGGTGAGCTACGTGAGGAGGTGTACATGCAGCCACCACCTGGGTATTCTGTTCCTGATGGCATGGTGTGTCGTCTTCGTCGCTCTCTCTATGGCCTTAAGCAAGCCCCTCGCGCCTGGTTTGAGCGTTTTGCTTCTGTGGTCACTACTGCTGGTTTTTCAGCAAGTGCTCATGATCCCGCATTGTTTATTCACGTTTCTACTCGTGGCCGGACTCTTCTTCTTCTCTATGTTGATGATATGGTCATCACTGGGGATGACCCCGAGTATATTGCCTTTGTAAAGGCTCGTCTTAGTGAGCAGTTTCTTATGTCTGATCTTGGACCTCTTCGCTACTTTCTTGGGATTGAAGTCTCTTCTACCTCTGATGGCTTTTTTATATCCCAGGAAAAGTATATCCAGGATCTTCTTGCTCGTGCTGCTCTTTCCGACGAGCGCACTGTTGAGACTCCTATGGAGCTCAATGTTCACCTCCGTGCTACTGATGGTGATCCTCTCCCTGACCCGACGCGTTATCGTCATCTCGTTGGCAGTCTAGTCTATCTAGTTGTCACTCGTCCGGACATCTCTTATCCGGTTCATATTCTGAGTCAGTTTGTCTCTGCTCCCACATCGGTTCATTATAGTCATCTCCTTCGTGTTCTCCGATATCTTCGGGGCACGATCTCTCACCGTCTCTTCTTTCCTAGCTCCAGTTCTTTACAGCTTCAGGCCTATGCGGATGCTACGTGGGCTAGTGATCCTTCTGATCGCCGTTCGCTTTCTGCTTACTGTGTTTTTCTTGGCGGTTCTCTCATTGCCTGGAAGACGAAGAAACAGATTGCAGTTTCCCGTTCGAGTGCTGAGGCTGAGTTGCGAGCTATGGCTCCTTTGACGGCAGAGGTGACTTGGTTACGGTGGTTACTTCAGGATTTTGGTGTTTCTGTCACTACCCCGACTATGCTCTTATCTGACAATACAGGTGCTATTAGCATTGCGCGCGATCCTGTGAAGCATGAGCTCACCAAGCATATTGGTGTTGATGCTTTCTATGTGCGCGCTGCTGTGCAGGATCAGGTCATTGCTCTTCAGTATGTGCCTTCCGAGTTACAGTTGGCGGATTTCCCGACGAAGGCCCAGACTAGAGCGCAACATGGCTTTTATCTCTCCAAACTCAGTGTTGTTCCTCCACCATGAGTTTGAGGGGGGGTGTTAGAGTTATAATATAAGTCATGTATACCCCTTTGTATTTATCCCGTTGTATAAGGGATTTCCTGCATATGTACCACACCTGTACATGTATATATATCGGCCTATGGCCTCATGGGAATACAAGTTGCTTATTCCTAACAGTAATCACGTATTTACTATCTCTTCAAATTCCTTTTATTGTGCTATGCAGATAAAGTTTAACTCCTTTTATTTTCAGGAAATACCCAATGATCGTGGTGCAGTAAACAAAGAGCAAGAAAGGTGCCCCCTTTAACGACATAATCATGGCCGTTAGCCCATGCTTGATATAATGGACTAACAACTGCCAAATATATTTGTTACAGGATTTCACCGGGTCCAAATAAACAAAAACCAAGAAAGAGGAAACAGATAGTCCATGGAAATCAGAGCAACAAGTGTGCAAGGTTGGTTCAAAGAAAACAAAATTGTGAAACTGAGTCTGCTTTGAGTACAACAGCTGGTGAACATGCTTTAGAAACATCAAATTTTGCTAGAGGCTTAGCAGATACCAATTTGGTTAGAAGAAAGGAGATAAGTAAGTTGCATCGAGCAAATAGAAAAAAGTTACAAGCGATGAAAAAATGAGGTAAATCTCAGAGCTCTCCAAGTGAGGTTTCAAATTTTGGAAAACCAACATGCATATGTCCATTCTGCAATGCTATAATGTGGCATCAAGAGAGAAGCAAGCATAACACAAACAAGTCAAGACCAACATTCGGTCTTTGTTGCAAGGAAGGCAAAGTCAAACTGCCACCATTAAAAAAACCTCCAGCATACCTTCAGCAGCTACTGACATCTAATGAAAAAGGGAGAATCGTCAAATTACAGAGACAATATCAGGAACTATAATTCAATGTTTGCATTTACTTCGATGGGTGGCCAGGTCGACTACGAGATAAACAAAAAAGGTGGTGCACCATATGTTTTTCGCTTGAATGGCCAAAAGTATCATCAAATTGGCACGTTGCTACCTAAAGATAATGGAGATAATGCTCTCAGGCCAAAGTTTGCTCAATTGTACATTTTATGATACAGAAAATGAGGTCAGAAACAGAATGCAGGCTTCAACCTCAAAGGGAAGGAAAACACAACTTGATGAAGGCATTGTGTCTGGATTATTGCAGATGCTTGATGATCACAATGAGTTACTGAAATCATTCCGTATGGCAAGGGATAGATACCGAGAGTCGGATCTCGAAAATGTTAGGTTGCTATTAATTGGTACAAGATCCAGTGATGGAAGACAATACAACCTACCAACTGCATCTGAAATAGCTGCACTCATTGTTGGGGAACAGACAGGAGAAAATGTTGAACGTGATATAATACTATAATAGTAGAAAAGAAAGACAAACAACTCCAGCGAATTTCGGAACTGCATCCAAGCTTTCTGTCTATGCAATACCCGTTGTTATTCCCATACGGAGAAGATGGATTCAGACCAGAAATAAAATTAGAAAAAACAAAAGGTGTCGAAGGAAAGAGAAAGTATGTTACCATGATGAAGTATTATGCATATCGCATACAGCAGCGACTGAACCAGTAAGTAGTCTCGCAAACGAGTGGAAAATTGTTCCTTCAGTTCATCGTAGACGCAGCAACATGCATTGAGCAATGGAGGCTGAATTGGTACAGGATGCATCAAGGGATGCTTAGAACAGAGCTATCTAGCGGTCTGCAAGACGCAATTGATAATGGTGATACCAGAACTGATCAAGTAGGTAAAAGAATTATACTACCTTCATCATATAATGGAAGTCCGAGGAATAAACAGCAGTACTACCAGGATGCAATGGCCATATGTCGGTGGGCTGGATATCCAGATCTGGTTATCACTTTCATAGGCAACCCAAAGTGGACAGAAATACAGACCATGTTGGACTTCATACGAGGACAAAAACCAGTAGATCGTCCAGACATTGTCAATAGAGTATTCCTTATAAAGCTGAATGAACTAATAGAAGACGTATACAAAAAGAAGCGGTTTGGAAAAGCAATAGCAAGTAAGTCAACAAATTTTCGGCCAATTCATACATATCATCACAACTAAGTTTGTTATGTACCTTATATTCATATACCTCTATAAATTACTACCCAAACTCAAAACATGACTAATGAAATTATAATGTTTTGTTGCAGTTGTCTACACCATCGAGTTCCAGAAAAGAGGTCTACCTCATGCACATATACTATTATTTTTGGATCCAGATGACAGGGATCCTAGCCCCCAAAATATTGACCAGATCATATCAGCAGAGGTGCCAGACAAGGATGTTGATCCAGAAGGTTACATGGTAGTTGAAAATTTCATGATGCATGGACCATGTGGCCAGGCATGCTACAAGTCACCATGCATGATCAATGGGAAGTGCTCAAAACATTTCCCTAAGATGTTCTGTGAGGAAACAAGCATCGATGAAGGATTCCCAATATATAGAAGAAGAAATAATGCCAGGACAGTAGAAAAAAGTGGAGTACAGCTAGATAGCAGGTATGTTGTTCCATACAACAGGGACCTAATAGTCAAGTACCAGGCCCATATAAACGTGGAATGGTGTAATAAATCAAGATCCATAAAGTATTTGTTCAAGTACATCCACAAAGGAGAGGATAGAGCAACTGTAATTTTGGATGCGGGAAATAACTGTGACGAGATACAAATGTACCTTGATGCACGATACCTATCTGCAGGTGAAGCATCTTGGCGTATCTTTGGATTTGAACTTCAGCACCGGCAGCCTTCTGTACAGAGACTGCAATTCCACCTTCAAGATGAGCAAATGGTCGTGTTCCCGGACTCAACTGATATCGAGAAAATTGTACATAGACCTGGCATAGAGGAAACAATTTTCACCGAATGGACGACCGCTTATCAATTGTATGAGGAGGCCCGTAATCTAACATATGCAGAATTCCGCACTAAGTGGACGTGGCATGCAAAGGAGAAAAGATGGAAACCAAGGAAAGGCGGGAAACGGTCTATTGGGAGGATCTACTATGCCCATCCAGCAAGTGGTGAGAAATATTACCTGAGGATTCTGCTAAATACTGTCAAAGGTTGTAAATCATATGAGGACATCAGAAAAGTAAATGGTATTGTACACCCAACCTATAAATCAGCATGTTATGCCGTTGGATTACTCAATGATGACCAAGAGTGGGATGATTGTATTAAGGAAGCATCGCATTGGGCTTCTGCCCAACAAATGCGACAACTTTTCTGCACAATACTCATTTTTTGTGAGGTCACAGATCCAGGGAAACTATGGGAATCTACATGGGAATTACTCTCAAAGGACATACAACGACGTCAAAGGAAAATCTTGAACTTCGATGAACTACAGCTTAATCCTGAACAAATAAAAAATCTCACACTTATAGAGATAGAGATTTTGCTAAGGAGAGGTGGAAAGTCACTAAAAGATTATGAAGGAATTCCATTACCAGATAGCAACTCACTACAAGGTCTACAAAATAGGTTGGTAAGTGAAGAGCTTAACTATGACAGACAGTCTCTACAAATAGAGAAAGTGGCACTACTTGCAAAGTTAAATGGAGAACAGAAACAAGCTTTTGATGCAATACTACAATCTGTAAATAGCAAACTAGGCAAACTCATATTTGTCAATGGATATGGTGGAACAGGAAAAACATTTCTGTGGTAGGCAATCACGACATCACTACGATCTGAAGGAAAAATAGTTTTAGCAGTAGCATCCAGTGCAATAGCAGCACTTCTTATACCTGGAGGAAGAACTGCAGATTCAAGATTTCACATCCCACTCAACATCAATAATGAGTCCACATGTGACATCAAGCAAGGATCCTATCTTGCAGACCTGCTAAATAAAACATCCTTAATTATATGGGATGAAGAACCTATGGCGAACAAACATTGCTTCGAAGCATTGGAAAAGAGCTTGAGAGACATCCTAAGCTTCACAAATGCAAGTAGTGCAGATAAAGCATTTGGAGGGATGACGGTAGTGATGGGAGGTGACTTCAGAGAAATCTTGCCAGTAATACCGAAAGGGCGAAGATCTCATATTGTAGATGCATCCTTAAAACGTTCCTACTTATGGAACCACTTTGAGGAATTCCAGCTCACTCAGAACATGCGCGTTTCTGCACTAACAGATACTCCAGAAGAACAAAAGAAGACCGCAGATTTTGCGGTCTGGATTCTAAATATTGGAGATGGATTAGTTGGAAATAAAGAAGAAGAGGCATGGGTACATATACCGGAGGACTTACTACTGCAGAAAGGAGAGAACCAATTAGAAACTATCATCAACAGCACCTATCCAAACCTATGGACAAACTACATGAACCGAACATACTTAGAAGAGAGAGCCATCTTATGTCCAAGAAATGAGATGGTCGATGAGGTAAATTCTTACATCAAGGGTAGAATAGAAGGTGAAGAGGTAACCTATCGAAGCTCAGATACAGTGTGCAAAGCAATGTCAAATTCAGAAGATGGAGACCATTTGTACCCAACAGAATTCCTAAATAGCTTGAAATGCCCTGGAATACCAGACCACGGAATACGGCTGAAAGTTGGACTGCCGGTTATGCTGCTACAGAATATCAATTAAAGCGAGGGCTTATGCAATGGTACGAGACTAACTATAACACAGCTAGGCAAATGGTTCATAGAAGCTCAGATAATAACAGGGACAAACATTGGAAACAAGGTATATATTCCAAGGATTATTATGTCACCAAGTGACTCAAAATGGCCGTTTCTGTTGAAAAGGAGGCAGTACCCAATATCAGTTTGTTTTGCAATGACAATAAATAAGAGTCAAGGGCAGTCGCTAAAACATGTGGGGCTATATTTACCAAAGCAGGTGTTCACACAAGGCCAACTCTATGTAGCGGTATCAAGAGTCACAAGTAGAGATGGACTTAAAGTTTTAATTTCAGATGAAGAATCTAAGGAAAATAATTCGGCAAAAAATATTGTGTACAAGGAGATCCTTTAGTCAAGAGACCTTAGAATATTTCTATTTTACTCTATGTAACCTTCTTTGAAAAGGAACTTCATACGGATTTCAGATGAATCAGGTATTTCTGCGGACACACATGACTATGTTTGCAAATTTGAAATAGCACTAAAACAATCTGTGGTCTGTGCATTGCATAATCAGTATTAAAAAAAGAACTAGATGAATCATGAATGTGTACCTTCAGTTTACTAAGTATCCGCAGTTTGGATCTCACGACTCATGCCCTGATCTGTCTCATAGCTCTGACATGACCATAATATAATTGAATGTACATCTGTCAATACAAAATAAAAGATCCATCAACATCTCTTCATTGGGCATGATCGAGCACAAAGTGGCAAGATTTTCGTGTTTCTATGTAAATATACTTGGATGATTTCATTAATGATGATTCAGGTCGTACATCCGACCAAGCAAGGGCTAGATTTGATTATTATTTTCATAATATGCCAAGATCAATTCTGTCAATGGCAATCTGTGTGGTGTCATTAAGCATGGAGCGGTTGGATCTTGATTCCACATTATATGCCTAAATGGTGACGAATGTGGTCTGCTCTACAGGTATGACGGCGAACACATATTACATGTTAGATCCAACAAATTCAAACAATTTAGCTCAGGCAAAAAAACACAAAATAAGCTAACACACGTGTATCGATTCAGCTAAAACAGTCTCCTTGACGACTCCTCTACCACCCATCTCTACACCACACATACATCACCTCACTGCACATCTACACGGACCCAAAAGGGAAATAAGGCATCCCTGAAAGCAAGTTTCCAATTCTTAAGATAATACATACACAAAATCAAATGATTTAACCACGCACCTGATGTATCCCATAGTGGTTGCTTAGTAAGATTTATCGCTAAGAAACTGAAGGACTGGGAACAAAATATATGACCAGTGGCTGGATCGAAGGCTTCATTTTGGGGGAACGGCGAGTGGGGAGAGGGAGGGTAGTCGGCGCCGGGCGTGGGATTTGAACTAGCGGCAACTGGGCTACGCACCCCGGCGGATTCCTGGATCAATCTTTGCCATGGCTGAAGATGTCCATTTTTGGGAGATAAGGGAAGAAATGGCGCTAATTTTTTTTAAATAATACATTTTTTTTAATTAAATTACACAAATATTACGCCGAAAAAATATTTTTCACAAATAATACACCGTCAGCCCGCAGCGGGCCGACTGGACCTAATCGGCCCACAGCAGGCCGATCGGCTTGCTGCTGGCCGACTGCTGGCCCGCCTGGCACGCGTCGGCCTCGGATTGGGCTGGCCACGTCGCGAGGGGGAGGGAGGGAGCTGTCGGCGCGGGCGTGCCCCTGTCGGCCTACCGCGAGCCGATCGGCCAGCTGCTGGCCGACAGGGTGTGGCCCCACCTCGCGTGCGGCTGGCCGGCTCCCTGCGGCCTTATCCTCCCCTTCCTCCCTTCTTCTTCTGTTCTTCTTCTGTTCTTACCTTCTCCTCTCTCTACACAAAAATGCCACTAATTTATTGTAACACCCCGAGAATCATGCTACAGTAACTCTCTGTGATTAAGCTAATCATGTTGCTAAACAGGGCTTGATCACATTTGAATCACATTTCTTTTCAAACTCCTAATTCAAACTTCAATTAAATTTAAAGTGGAAAATAAAAGTTTTCAAAAATTTAAACAAAAATGTTCGGGCCATGCCAGATATTGCACTGATAATTATTGTGGAGAAAACACATTTTTATAAAATGCCTAAATACTTTTAAATGAAATAAAACAGAAAAGAAAATAAATAAATAAAAAGAAAATACAAAAGAAAACAGAACAAACAAAGAAAAAAAGAGAAGGAGAAGGCCCCCCCACTGGACCCTGGCCCAACTGGGCCGACCCCAGGCCCAGCCGGCCTAGCCCACCTCCCCGGGTCGCCCTCCCCTTCCCTGTTCCCCCGACCGGGGTCGGAACAGGGGCAGGTCCCCGCCGCACCCCCTCGCCGGC
>NC_057799.1:265489736-265498721 GCF_018294505.1 Triticum aestivum | reverse complement strand
CGTCGGGCACCCGTGCACGCCGCCGCCTCCGCCGCTCGCCGGCGCCGATTCCGGCCAAGTCCGGCGAAGCTACGGCCACCACTGGATGCGGCGCTGCGAGCTCCTTCGAATGAGCCTAGCCCCGCTCCTCCCCGAGCCCCGTAGCGCGATTCCGGCCAACTCCGGCGAGGGGCCGCCTCTGTTTTGGTCGCCGGAGTCGCTCCGGCGCCGGCCGCCGACGTGGCTGGCCTGGGGCCACCCCAGAGCCACTGCCAGTGGGCCCAGTGGGTCCCAGTTGACTGGGTTGACCCAGTCAACTGCTGACTGGGCAGGCCCCAGCCACTGACGTGCGGGCCCCACCACTTAAATAACTAATTAAAATGATTTTATAATTAAAAGTAATTAGTTTAGCTAATTAGTCACTGACATGTGGGACCCAGCTGCTAATTAACCACGTTTAATTAAAATAACCCACTGTTAGCCCTCTCTCTATGACATGTAGGACCCACTGGTCAGTTTGACCTGGTCAGCGAGTCTGTTGACTGCTGACGTCATCAGCACGTCATGCTGACGTCATTTTATCTTTTCTGTTAATTCAAATAATTCCAGAAATTCAAATAATCTTTGAAAATTCATATCTTTTAAACCGTAACTCGGATGAAAATGTTTTCTACATGAAAATTGCTCAGAACGACGAGACGAATCCGAATACGCAGCCCGTTCGTCCACCACACCTCCCTAACCTATCGAACTAGCAACTTTCCCCCTCCAGTCCGTCTGTCCGAAAACGCGAAACATCGGGAATACTTCCCGGATGTTCCCCCCCTTCGCCGGTACCACCTACTGTCGCATTAGCACACACCTAGCACCGCTCATTGTCATGTCACGCATCGTCATGCTTATGTTTGCATTGTATTTACTGTTTCTTCCCCCCTCTTCTCTCCGGTAGACTACGAGACCGACACTGCTGCTGCCTAGTTCGACTACGGAGTTGACGGCCCCTCCTACTTGCCAGAGCAACCAGGCAAGCCCCCCCCCTTGATCACCAGATATCGCCTATTCTTCTCTATACTGCTTGCATTAGAGTAGTGTAGCAAGTTACTGCTTTCCGATATCCTATCCTGATGCATAGCCTATCCTTGCTACTACTGTTGTTACCTTTACCTGCAATCCTACATGCTTATTATAGGATGCTAGTTTTCCATCAGTGGCCCTACATTCTTGTCCGTCTGCTGTGCTATACTATCGGGCCGTGATCACCTGGGCGGTGATCACGGGTGTATACTTATATACTATATACATGACACATGTGATGACTAATGTCGGGTCGGCTCGTAGGAGTACCCGCGAGTGGATCTTTGTGGCGGAGCGACAGGGCAGGTTGAGACCGCCTAGGTGAGAGGTGGGCCTGGCCCTGGTCGGCGTTCGCGGATACTTAACACGCTTAACGAGATCTTGGTATTTGATCTGAGTCTGGCCATTTGGTCTATACGCACTAGCCATCTACGCGGGAGTAGTTATGGGTATCCCGGCGTCGTGGTATCAGCCGAAGCCTTCGTGACGTCAGCGACTGAGTGGCGCGCGCCGTGTTGGACCGCTTTGACGTAACCGCCGTGATCGTGTGGGTTGCTAGGTCTGCTCGCGGCCGCGTTCGCAACGTGCAGGTGTGCATAGGGCGATGGGCCCAGACCCCTGCGCGCTTAGGATTAGACCGGCGTGCTGACCGCTCTGTTGTGCTTAGGTGGGGCTGCGACGCGTTGATCTTAGGAGGCCGGGCATGACCCAGAAAAGTGTGCCCGGCCAAATGGGATCGAGCGTGTTGGGTTATGTGGTGCACCCCTGCAGGGAAGTTTATCTATTCGAATAGCCGTGTCCCTCGGTAAAAGGACGACCCGGAGTTGTACCTTGACCTTATGACAACTAGAACTGGATACTGAATAAAATACACCCTTCCAAGTGCTAGATACAACCCGGTGATCGCTCTCTAATAGGGCGACGAGGAGGGGATCGCCGGGTAGGATTATGCTATGCGATGCTACTTGGAGGAATTCAATCTACTCTCTTCTACATGCTGCAAGATGGAGATGTCCAGAAGCGTAGTCTTCGACAGGACTAGCTATCCCCCTCTTATTCTGGCCTTCTGCAGTTCAGTCCACTGATATGCCCCTTTACACATATACCCATGCATATGTAGTATAGCTCCTTGCTTGCGAGTACTTTGGATGAGTACTCACGGTTGCCTTTCTCCCTCTTTTCCCCCTTTCCTTCCTATCTGGTTGTCGCAACCAGATGTTGGAGTCCAGGAGCCAGACGCCACCGTCGACGACGACACCTACGACACTGGAGGTGCCTACTACTACGTGCAGGCCGCTGACGACGACCAGGAGTAGTTAGGAGGATCCCAGGTAGGAGGCCTGCGCCTCGTTCGATCTGTATCCCAGTTTGTGCTAGCCTTCTTAAGGCAAACTTGTTTAACTTATGTCTGTACTCAGATATTGTTGCTTCCGCTGACTCATCTATGATCGAGCACTTGTATTCGAGCCCTCGAGGCCCCTGGCTTGTATTATGATGCTTGTATGACTTATTTATGTTTTAGAGTTGTGTTGTGATATCTTCCCGTGAGTCCCTGATCTTGGTCGTACACATTTGCGTGCATGATTAGTGTACGGTCAAATCGGGGGCGTCACAAGTTGGTATCAGAGCCGACTGCCTGTAGGAATCCCCCTTTCCACACTCCTTGGCCGAAGTCGAGTCTAGACATTACAAAACTTTTACTAACATGGCTGTGTGTCTTACGGGCCCACGTCGCCATTGGGTGGTACTAGGATCTTTTACTCCTCGACCTTTACTCTGGGACTCTGAACTCCCTTCTACTCGGGTTAAACGAATTTACTAACTTTAACACTAGGATCCCGTGACCGCATTCACCCCAAAGTTGGATAAGCCATAGTTGTTTCTTAGAATAGTATTTTGAACAATTCACACACTGTCATTTGACTCCTTTGAAACGTCTTTGCTTTCAGATGGAACCCACGAGGCAGGTCGTTCGCCACACGATGGCCATTGGTGCCTCGGGATCACCTGCGGTGCTAGCTGAGATGATGACCTATCTGGGTTATCGCTGGCACCCTGAGTACACCGTCTACGAGGAGTACCAGGACTTTAACCAGGAGCAGTACCGTGCCATCGTCCACCTCTACTCTCGGGAGTACGACTCCACTACTATGCTGCACACCGCACATGGTGTTGGTGTGACCATCGATATGGCTGTCCACGATGCTGCCTATGCTGCTCTGACACGTCTTCGTGGAGAGTATCGGGAGTTGGACACCTCCCCTTTCAGGCATATTGCTATCGCATCTGATGTTGGTGCGGAGGGATACTATACTGCTGCCTACTCCACTGTCACCCGAGAGCCCTTCTACCATCAGAACCTGGTTCTGCATGCTGATGGGCTGGATCGAGCTAACCGAGCTCTTCGCCACGAGATGTACACCACCCGTCAGCACCTTTACCGTGCTCTGACGCTGCTGCACCCCTTTGTCCGATCTGGACAGGTACCGCGTACTGCGATCTACCCAGCCAGGACCGTGATGCCCCACGGTGTCGGTTGGCCAGAGGTGGGAGGCTACTCCCCTGCACTTGGTCCTCTTCTGCCACCTGAGCGTCGGGCTCTACACCTGAGTATCCGTGGCCCCCAGTCTGCTGACGTGGAGGGCTATCCGTTGCCTCACTACCAGCTGCCGGGCTACGATTACCTCCACAGTACCTCTTGGGACTGATGTAGGCTTGCTTGTAGTGTTAGATGCATTCGCCGCGAGCCTGTGTGCCGCCTATGATGTTTTAGTCTATGTACTGAACTCTGTGTACTGAACTCTATGCATGACCCCTTCTGTAAGTTATGCCGACTACTATGTAGTAGCTATCGTGCTCCTTTCATTATGCATGTTTCATCATGAATGATCCTTGTCTTTGCAAATTTCTCAATGCTGAACCCCTATTATATATTAGCAGGATGGTTAGACCAGGTGGTCGTGGTCGTGGTGGCAATGCCCCACCACCACCTGAGTACATGGCGGGTATGATCCAACAGTTTGAACTGAACCGCCAGTTCATGGAAAATATGATGGCTCAGTTTCCTCGCCCCAATATGAACCAACAGCCAGCCCAAGTGACTCTTCAAGATTTCATACGCCTCAACCCAACCATCTACCGCAGCTCAACTCAGCCTCTGGATGCTGATGACTGGCTCCGTGACATCACCTATGAGATGGAGTCTGCTGATGTAGCCCCTGCCAGCTATGTCACCTTTGCTTCCTTCTTCTTGAAGGGACCCGCAGCTCAATGGTGGGACAGGCACAGGCGTACTCTGCCAGCTGGAACAATCATCACCTGGCCAGACTTCCAAGCTGCTTTCCATGCCCGCTTCATTCCTCAGGGAGTCATGGACCGGAAGAAGCGTGAGTTCCGCAACCTCACCCAAGGCAACAAAACTGTCGAAGCTTATCAGCGGGAGTTTCTGGACTTGTCCCGCTATGCTGAAGAAGACATTGCAACTGATGCACGCAGACAGGAGAAGTTCCGTGATGGACTACAAGCTGACATCAAGCTCGCACTTCTAGTGCATGACTTCGCCGATTTCGCCACCTTGGTGAATAAGGCCATCAATGTCGAGACTGGTCTGCAGGAATACCAGAGCTCTCAGAGGCGCAACCGTGACACGGGCTCATCTTCAGGCTCGCCCTCACAGAAGCGTAAGATATGGATCCCGAACAGCATGTATCATCCAAATGCACCTGCTCCAAGGAAATCTTATGCTGCACCACGTCTGCCTCCTCCACCATCTAGGCAGTCAAAGCTACCAGCTCCCCCACCTGGGGCTCCTGTTCCCACTCCCGATAATGGTCTGTGCTTCAAGTGTGGTCAACCGGGTCACTTTGCCAGGAACTGCTATCAGAACCAGAATCAACTGGCCCTTCCAGCAGCTGGCCGTGGTAACAACCAGCCCCGCAACAACAATGCTAAGTCTTATGGTCGTGCTCATGCCAACCACGTTGATCTCAGCGAAGCTCAAGACCAGCCTGCTACTGTGATGGGTACACTCCTCGTAAATTCAGTACCAGCATCCGTTTTATTTGATACAGGAGCATCCCATTCATTCATATCAGCAGAATTTGCATTCCTGCATGGCATTAATTACGAAGAGATAAACACTCCGCTAGTGGTACACACCCCTGCGGGCCAATGTCAAACCTCTATGGTTAGTCACGATGTTACTGTTGAAATTGAAGGACTGGAATTTCTTGTCTCTCCCATCGTACTGAAGTCCTGTAGCATTGATCTCATTCTGGGAATGAATTGGTTAAAAGCGCATACTGCTTCAATTGTTTGCACCACTAAGACCGTCCATCTGCTACACCCTTCAGATGAGATAGTTACTTACCAAGCCCATCTGGTGCAAAATGCCGAGGCAAGGCTCTATGCATTGAATGCATTGAACGCTGCACCACTCGAGGGCATTGAAAACATTCCCGTCGTGCGTGAATTCCTCGACGTCTTCCCTGAAGAACTTCCAGGGATTCCCCCTGCTAGAGCTGTCGAATTCATCATCGACTTGAAACCAGGCACCACTCCTATAGCCAAGCGACCCTACAAAATGCCGCCGCATGAACTCCTTGAGCTTAAGGAGGAAATCGACAAATCTCTTCGCAAAGGGTTCATTCGCCCAAGTTGCTCTCCTTGGGGAGCACCTTCTCTCTTTGTCAAGAAGAAGGATGGGACTAACCGATTGGTTCAAGACTACCGTCCTATAAATCAAGCTACCATCCAGAATAAATACCCCCTTCCTCGGATCAATGATCTGTATGATCAACTGGCGGGTTCGTCAGTGTTCTCTAAGCTCGACTTGAGGTTGGGCTACCACCAGATCCGTGCTCGCGAAGAGGATATCCCAAAGACCGCCTTCGTGACTCGCTATGGTTCATACGAGTACACCGTCATGTCTTTCGGTTTAACCAATGCTCCAGCCACCTTCTCTCGTCTGATGAACTATATATTCATGGATTACCTCGACAAGTTCGTCGTGGTTTATCTGGATGATATCTTGGTATTTTCCAAGAACGAAGAAGAACATGCTGAACATCTTCGACTTGTGCTGGAAAAGCTACGAGAGCATCAACTATATGCCAAGTTCTCCAAATGTGAATTCTGGCTACCGGAAGTAACCTATCTTGGGCATGTCATCTCTAAGGATGGTATTGCCGTCAACCCCGAGTGAGTTCAGGCTATTCTTGATTGGACTCCTCCCAAGAACATTAAGCAAGTCAGAAGTTTTCTCGGTCTCGCCAGCTATTGCCGTCGATTTGTCGAGAACTTCTCTAAGATCGCCAGGCCTCTGACTAACCTGTTGCATAAGGGTGTCAAGTTCCAATGGACAGACAAATGTCAGGAAAGTTTCCAGGCACTCAAAGACAAGTTGACTTCTGCTCCAGTTCTAGCTCCACCTGATACTAAGAAGGACTTCGTCATTTACTGCGACGCTTCCCGTCAAGGATTAGGCTGTGTCCTAATGCAAGACCGCAAAGTGATTGCTTATGCCTCTCGGCAATTGCGCCCTCACGAAGAGAACTACCCAGTTCACGACCTCGAACTTGCTGCTGTCATTCATGCGCTGAAGCAGTGGCAACATTACCTTCTCGGTAATCGTTGCGAGATCTTCACTGACCACCAAAGTCTGAAGTATCTGTTTACTCAGCCAGACCTGAACCTCCATCAGCAGAGATGGATGGAGCTTGTTGCAGACTTTGACTTGGGTATTTCCTATACACCAGGCAAGGCTAATGTAATGGCTGATGCCTTGAGCCACAAGTCTTACTGCAACCACCTCCAGGTTCACAAAGTTCAGCCCTCGCTTGTTGAAGAATTCAGGAAGCTGAACCTCCATATTGTTCCTCCGGGTGCACTCGCTCCCCCTCCTAAGGAGTTTGGCAAGGTGAACCTCCACGTTGTTACCCAGGGTTCCCTCAATACCCTAGTTGCTAAACCAGATCTCGAGGACAGCATCAAAAGGCTACAGAAGTATGACTCTGAAGCCCACAAGATTATGCGCTACCTCGCAGAAGGAAAGCCCTCATTCTTCACCATTGCTGAAGATGGCACCTTATACTTCAAGGGCCGCCTAGTGGTGCCATGTGCAGAGAAAAACCTGGATATGACACAGGAAGTTATGAAAGAAGCTCATGATACGCCTCTATGTATCCACCCTGGTAGTACAAAGATGTACCAAGACATCCGTCAAAGATTCTGGTGGTCTAATATGAAGCAAGACATTGCTCGTTATGTTGCTGAATGTGACGTTTGCCGTCGTATCAAAGCAGAACATCAAAGGCCTACTGGAACTCTGCAACCTATCTCTATTCCTGAATGGAAATGGGACCATGTTGAGATGGACTTCGTCACTGGATTTCCCAAGTCACAGAAAGGTAATGATGCTATTCTTGTCGTCATTGACCGGCTTTCCAAAGTTGCACATTTCCTGGCGGTCAAGGAAACGATCACTGCTAGTCAACTGGCAACGCTCTATATGTCCAGGATTGTTTCACTCCACGGTATTCCATTGGTTATCAGTTCAGACCGTGGCAGCTTATTCACTTCAAGATTCTGGGCAAGTTTCCAAGAAGCTATGGGAACTCATCTGTCATTCAGTACTGCGTTTCATCCTCAATCGCAAGGGCAAGTTGAACGCGTCAACCAAGTTCTCGAAGACATGCTTCGAGCTTGCGTTATTTCCTTCGGCAAGAAATGGGAGGAATCTCTCCCGTATGCTGAGTTCTCTTATAATAATAGCTATCAAGCTAGTCTGAAGATGGCCCCCTTCGAAGTGTTATATGGACGAAAGTGCCGAACCCCTCTGAACTGGTCAGAAACTGGGGAACGTCCACTCTTCGGTCCGGATATTATCCAAGATGCCAAAGAACAAGTCCGCATTATTCGCGAGAATCTCAAGACTGCTCAGTCACGTCAGAAGAGTCAGTATGACCGTCATCATAAAGACATGGTCTATCAACCTGGCGAAAAGGCTTATCTTCGAGTCACACCTATGAAGGGTGCTCACCGCTTCGGGATCAAGGGCAAACTAGTTCCTCGCTATATTGGCCCATTCACTATTCTTGAAAGGCGTGGAAAAGTGGCATACCAACTGGAGCTACCGCCGAACCTTTCTCAGGTTCACGATGTGTTCCATGTGTCACAGCTCCGCCGTTGCTTCAAGGACCCAATCCGAGCTGTGGATCATGAAGTGCTCGAATTGCAGCAAGACTCTCCTATAAGGAGCATCCGGTCCGCATTCTCGACCAAGCTGAACGCCGCACACGTCAGAAGGCGATCAAGTTTCTCAAAGTCCAGTGGTCGCACCATTCTGAGGATGAGGCCACTTGGGAACGAGAGGATCGTCTGCGCGAAGAATACCCCGCACTGTTTCCTTCTACCTCCTAAATCTCGGGACGAGATTTCTTGTAGTGGAGGAGATTTGTAACACCCCGAGAATCATGCTACAGTAACTCTCTGTGATTAAGCTAATCATGTTGCTAAAAAGGGCTTGATCACATTTGAATCACATTTCTTTTCAAACTCCTAATTCAAACTTCAATTAAATTTAAAGTGGAAAATAAAAGTTTTCAAAAATTTAAACAAAAATGTTCGGGCCATGCCAGATATTGCACTGATAATTATTGTGGAGAAAACACATTTTTATAAAATGCCTAAATACTTTTAAATGAAATAAAACAGAAAAGAAAATAAATAAATAAAAAGAAAATACAAAAGAAAACAGAACAAACAAAGAAAAAAAGAGAAGGAGAAGGCCCCCCCCACTGGACCCTGGCCCAACTGGGCCGACCCCAGGCCCAGCCGGCCTAGCCCACCTCCCCGGGTCGCCCTCCCCTTCCCTGTTCCCCCGACCGGGGTCGGAACAGGGGCAGGTCCCCGCCGCACCCCCTCGCCGGCGAC